>NW_024881866.1:0-7500 GCF_019059575.1 Amphibalanus amphitrite
GGACGTGCATTGTGCTGGCAATCTGGGGAGGAAGACGTATGTGTCGTGCTCTTCATCCCAGATTAGCTGCCAGTCGTCTGCCGCCGGTTTTCCTCGCTCAGTGTTGCGCTGCAGAGGGGGGACGTAATATTCGGTTCCGCTGCTAGATTTGAAATGGGTACCTTTTTTAGGTGCGTCCGTCTTTTCTAGCACCGGGCGAATGATTTCGATGAGTCTGCGAAGGACCATATCGTGACGCCAGTTGTATCGGCCGGTCATCAACGAGTATCTGCAGTTGCTGATGATGTGGAAGAGTGTGCAGTGGTGGTAGCCGCACAGGGAGCAAGAGCCCAAAGTGGATTTTTTCCAAAGAAGTAAATTTGCTGGAGACGGCAGTGTATCTGACATGGAATTTAGATAAAAGCTGAGAAGTTTGTCGGAGAAGCCGTAAATGAGCTTCCTCCAGCGGACATCCAGGAACATCACGGCTTCCCAGGCGAGAGGTCTTCCTTGCTTGGCCATGTTGTACACATAGACCAGCGCGTTTTCTTCTTCGCTCTGTTTCACCAGACGGGATAGCTCTTGCCGGTGCTGTTTGGGTGTCATTTTAGATGCCCGCGGGAGTGGGATTAAACCTAGCCCTGCTCGGCCAAAATTGCCGCGGCAGAGCTCGTTTAATGCCAGGTGACGCTCTCTCTCCTCCAGCTCTCGGACACCATTCCAGTGTTTTTTGGATCGGAGACGATTCGCGATGTGGCCATATATGAATTGTGTAGAGTTATCGACAGCGTATTTGAGCTGGTGAAATTTTACGAGTTGCAGGCATTTCAGTCTCGACGTGAGCGGTGTTAAATGCAGGCCACCGCTGCCGTGGGATCTGTAGAGGACTGATGTAGTGGTGCTGCGCGCAAGACCCGCCCATTTTTTAAGGTACGGTGTGGCGAGTGATTCAAGTTTTTTTGCAAATGTGATCGGAAAACAGTAAATTGTAAATTCCCACGAAAGTTTTGATACAATCATATGTTCATAGATCCACAGCTTACCTGTATTTGGCACAGGGTCGGCGTCGACCGTCTTCAACATCAGCAGCAGCTTGTCCGTGGTGGCGTTTCTGACTGAGGTGTCTGACAGGTCCTTGAAGATCAGCTGACCCAGAAATTTCATTGGCTCTTGATGAATGAAAGGGATCGCCTCGCCGTGGATGAAGAGCTCTGGATCGGTTGGAGCCATCGTAGACGTGCCCGGGATTTTGACGAATGATAATGATCTGCATTTTGCTGGTTTTGCTCTCATGGTTGCTGACCACCGCAAGAAATGTTCAACCGTGGCGAGCATCATCTCTGCTGACGTTTTGTTCTTTGCGATGAGAGTGAGATCGTCTGCATAGGCCCGTTGATTGTGGGGCGATCCAGTGCCGACGTTGTACCCGCGGCTGCTATGTTTGCTAAGTTGATCGAGACATATTTGAAAAACCATCAGAAACAGGACCACTGACAGAGGGCAGCCTTGAAATAGCCCTTGCTCGTAACTGATTTTGTCGGTCGTCCATTCGTGTGTTGATATCTTGACAGCGAGGTCATCATAGTAGCTGTGGATGATCTTCCGAAGTATATCAGGACGTGGTACCACTCAGCTGCAAACTGGATGAGGTTGTGACTGACTGAGCCATATGCGTTAGCCAGATCCAGCCAGCAGACGGTGATTTCCTTTTTTCGGCGCTTGGCGTCTTGGAGAGCTTCCATCAGTGCCTGGGTGTGTTCGACGCACCCTGATATACCTGGCAGAAATCCTTTTTGTACTGAAGTTTGGAGGTAGTCGTTAGTTACTAAGAATTTAAGCAGACGTCTTGCGATTACTTGAAAAAATAGTTTGCCACTTGCGTTTGAGAGAACGATAGGCCTACATTCCCCTGGGCTTGATGGGTTGTCACTTTTGGGGATCAAGGTTACCCTTCCAGTTCTCCATTGGGTGGTATTTTGCCGCTTTTCCGCTTCCAAATTCTGACGAAGAGTTTGAAAACGTGGCCCATAATGCGTGGACACTTCTTGTAGACGATATACGGGATACCATTTGGGCCGGGAGCCGATTTGTTCCTTGTTTTCCTGATGATCGACTGCATTTCATGCCATTTTGGTGGAGCAGTCGATATCGGAAACGTCGGTTGTCGGGGCCGGTCCATGCTTTCTAGAGGTGGCAAAAGATGAAAATTTTGGGAACCAGACTCGAACCAGACCCGGCTGGACATTTCTGGAACCAGTCGGACCCGGTCTTAGTTGGAATCGGAACCAGTTGGACCCGTTCCCCAAAAGTCAATTAATACAAACTACTTGTAAGTATCATTAGTTGCATCATGTAAAACAGCCTATTTCCCACTGAAAACTCATTGGGTACTGTGCGCAAAGAAACATTCACTTCCTTCACTTCATATTTTGCAATAGTATGTAATGTGCAAGATGTATAGTTTATGGAAGGACCCGGTTGGACCCGTCAGAAAATTTCCCGGAACCGGTCTGGACCCATATGGGTCCAGACTGGTTCTTTGGACCGGGTCCTCGGGTCCACATTTTGCCACCTCTAATGCTTTCAGTGGCTTCGAAAGCTCTGTCTCTTTCTGCGTCCTTGTATGGTGTTGTAGTACGTTTCTGCGTCATTTTTGGAAAATTGAATTTTCTTGTTTTTTAGTTGGTTCAAGGAGGCGCTTCCTGTAGCCATACGGGTCTTTCCGAAAACTGTTGCTTGCTTTTTCCTTATTTCTTCTTTTTGTTTTCTTCTCAAGAAGCTTACGGATTTTGTTGTGCAATCTCATTACATAAGCGAATTCTTTGCGTATCTGGAAAATATCTTCTTCTTTTGTTTCATTTCTTAATGCTTTCTTTAACCTTTTCTTTAGGGCGTTTTTCCTCTGTCTCAAGTGTTCCATGTTACGATCTTTGACTGTGGATCGCGTACGTGGTTGTGAGGGTGTAATGGTGCCAAAGCGCTCTTTAAGATATTGGTACATGAAGGATTCGCGTCTTTCAAGTTGAACCCCGGCATCGTCAATATCTTTGAAGGTCTCAAATGCACAGCTGATTTCATCATCGATGTCTTTCCAAGTATCTTCATCGGTGGCGGGAGGTAGCTTCAGCTTTGCTTTGATGTTACTTATGTCGGCTTTTCGTTCGTCTGTTTGAAGATGTTTGTGCCGAAAAAGCGTGCCTGCTTCAGTGGTGGTGCTATGGTGGTTAACCTGACCGTTGCTGAGCTGGCTCGACTTATTGGCAGATTCGACTTCGATTGAGTCGGGCTCTGCATGCGTGACGTTTTTCCGGCAGTATCGTTGATGGACTGATACTCCTCGTTGGTTCTTAAAATATCTTTGACATATGTTGCATTGATTATTATCTTTATTATCTTGTGTGGCAGATCTGAGTAGCACCTCCCTTGTCGGTTGTCGTTGACATACCTATCACATTCGACCCAGGATGTGAAGAGAAGTGGGGGCGGATCAGCAGAGACTGTTCTGGGGCTGCCAGAATTGAGGCGGGTACAGGCTGATCAACACAAGCTAAATAGCTTACCCACCGTCCCAGCTGGTCCCTGGCGGAATTCCCTACGCCCATCAGGAAGAAATCCTTATAACCGGTAACTACCCGCTGGCGGTTTGTTTGTGCTTGATTGCACGTCCACTTTTCCTTGTGGGCACGGAAGGCCGGTGGGGAGGTCTGCACTGAAGCTCGAGCTCCCTCATACGCCCTTTTTGCCGTTGGAGCTGGGATCCAGTTCTCGTCCGCCGCGCTGCCCGCACCACGCACCAGATTTAACTCGTGGCAGAGTGCATTCTGATAAGCCACAAAAGCAAGGCATTCCCATATAGAACCCTGGGAATAGGGTGCGGTAGACCGGTGGGAAGCCAATAGATGAGGCGACAAGTGGGAGATGAGTAGGATCTCGGTGTGTGCAAGTATATACAAGGAAAATGGTGGACAATGGTGATGTCGATGGAAAACACGATCAGAAAGGATACGTGACGATTTAAGACAGAGACAAAGCAAAATACCTCTTGTAACATAATCAGATAGTCACCATAAACATAAAACAACATGAACATAGCCTTCAGATCAACGTCGAATATAACATAAACATACAACGTAATGACGGTAACGTAGCGTAGTGAAACAAAACTACCACTGCCGCCGCCACGACAGGCCACTGACCCAACCTATGCCGTCACTCAGCCCACCGGGGGCGCCGCCCACAAAACAGAATAAGGTAGGTAAATTAACCCGCGCACCGACGGGGGTCTGCGCCAACTTCGCACCGACGGGGGGGGGGGGGGCGGATGAACGCCCCCCCCCCTGAGATCTCGAGAACGAAGCAAGATAGCGACAAGCGGTAAACGGCATCGGATATGCACGGCCAAGATCTACAATTTTTACTAAGGTCATTTTCAGGTCAGGTCAAAGATGACGTCACAGGGGTCGAAAAAGTCAAAATGGCGGCGCTAGATATGGAGAGCTTTTCTCGAATAACTTTCGAATTAGTCAAGATAGGAACAAACTAAGGGCATCATCGTGATCCTCTCGTCAATCCGCATCGAATGATATATATGTTGACCTCGAAAGGTCAAGGTCAAAGGTTGACCTCAGGTCACGTGACCTCGAGGTCATCATGTATATCATTCGATGCGTCTTGACGAGCTGAACACAATGAGACCATCCACGCGTCTGTATCTTGTTCCTGTACGGAGTTATTGGCCAAAAACCTTTGGTGACCTTTGATGACGTCACATGACCTCACAGCTGCCCAACAGCAAAACAGACCTCAAGGTAGTGAAGGTTGATCGTATATGAAGTCATGTATGGTATATGGGGCCATTCCGACCCGTTTTAGTGGTAAAAACAGGGAGTTGATTTTTCCCCCATTGACTTATAATGGGGAGGTCGCGAAATTGACCTGACCTTAGGTCACCGATATCAAAATTCCGAGATATACAAATTGTAGCTACTAATGACCTAATAATATCCTGCGACTTTCAAAGGCCTCCGACATCTACTGTAGCTCTGGCACGGTGACAAAGTTGCAAAAAAGTGACTTGAGGTTGGGTCATTCAAAGTGACCTGGTGACCTGACCTCAAAAGGTAGGAGGTTCAAACTTGCACACCATGTGTAAAATTGATGAGGTTATAGTCATACCAAATTTCGCGGCGCTACGCGCCGCGGTTTTCCCACTATTCGCGAAAAACCTCAGGGTGGGGGCGGATATCCGCCCCCCCGTCGGTGCGAGGGTTAAAAGCTGTGCGAACGAAGCAAGAAATTTTGGAAATGCTGAGCCACCGCACGACAGTCCCCGTCGCCAAGATCGTCGCCATGCAAAAGAACACGTAATAACCATGAAGTTGACATTTGACCAAAATATTCGGGAAAAATTTGCAGCATGTCCCGATAGTTCCTCTCTCTGCAAATTATAGTTGGGATACGCGAGAATGAAATGATGAATATTTTCTGTTTCAAAGCCAAAAACACATTCAGGTGTATAGTGCCTTTGTATTTGATATAAATGTGAATTTAGTTGTGACATTTGCATTCATAGCCTGGAATGGAAAATATTGCCCATTTTAGTGCCAATTTTTGCAATACGGAGTAGGCCCAGGCACCCTCAGTCGCCTCGAGAACTCTCGTTGAAAGGAACGAGGAGGAAGGGATCGGATGGTTTCGGAAAGCTGGTTCCAGGATTTGCCTGTTGAGAGGAAAAAGGACTTCTGGAAGGATGTGGTCCGGTTGGGAGGCATGGTGTAAGTGTTGGAGTTGCGTAGTGTTCTGCCGGTGTTTTCTGCACGTGTTTCTGGCATTATTATCGTGATATAATATGGCGTTTGGTGTCTTGGATTAGTGAATATATGATATAAAGTGAGTTTGTGTATTTGTCGTCTTACAGTCAGTTTCTCCCAGCCCAAGTCTTGTAGAAGTTTCTCGGTTGACGTCCTGAACATAGCCCCCGTCAAAAGTCACCCTGTTCTGTTTTGTAGCGTGTCAAGTTCGGCAGCGTCTTGTATTTTTATGTGTCCGTCATATATTGTGTTACAGCAGTCAAAGTAAGGTCTTATATACGTCTTGTAAATTTGGTCCAGAATGGGCCTTGGTATAGTTACGAGCGAGCGAGCGCAGCGAGCGAAGCGAAGTCTTTTCAATATAACGGAAAAATCTCAGTATGAACAGGCACGGCCCGGCCCGGCCCGGCCCGGCCTGTAACGCTTTTGAGAGGCTTATATCTCAGCAACCGCTGGACCGATTGGCCTGCGGTCTTTTTTGCTGGGTAGCCCCATCCCTTCTACCCCATCCCTTCTACGTAATTGACTACTTTTGCTACATCTCAGTGACCGTCGTGGCACGTGCCACGTGAAAAGTCAAGGGTGTTCAAGCAGTTTTGCAAAAGTAATGATTTTGAGAGGCCCATATCTCAGCAGCGGCTTGAGCGATTGTATTGCGGTAATTTTTATAGGGTAGCTGCATCCCTTCTACCAAAGGTCGGATACTCTTGATCTATGTGAGTGACCCCCACTGCACGTGCAATATACAAAAAGAAGAGGTGCCAAATTTGTTCCCATTTCAGTAACTCGGTAATTACTGGGGCGATCTCGCTGAAACTTGGCATGCAGGTAGGCACCCACCAGGCAATGAATTCCCATGTGTTGCGGATAGGGCGCTACTGCACGTGCGCACGTGCAGGGGGCGTTTCCAGATCTCGAGAACGGCTGGGCCGATTGCGCTCAAATTTGGTACACGGTTGGGGATCGGTTAGTAGGGTGCCGTGCAAAAGTCATTTTGGACCCCGTTTGCACGTGCGCACGTGCAGAGTGCCGCTTCCAGATCGCAGGAACGGCTGGGCCGATTGCGTTCAAATGTGGTACACGGTTGGGGACCGGTTAGTAGGGTGCCGTGCAAAAGTCAATTTGGACCCCGTTTGTACGTGCGCACGTGCAGAATGCCACTTCCAGATCTCAGGAACGGCTGGGCCGATTGCACTCAAATTTGGCACACCGCTAGCGACCGTTTAGTAGGGTGCTTTGCACAAGCCCCGTTGGAAGTACCCTCTCGCCCTTCCGCACGTGCAGGGCTCACTATCTCGCTCGCTCGTTCTTCGCCCAAAAGGCGTTTTACTGGTTGTAACGTGCAATGGAGTAGATTGGACTGAGTGATTTGTGTAGCTTGTTGCATATTGCATTGACGTGGTGGAAGCGTAGGTCCTTAGAAATTGTTAAGCCAAGGGGTATGAGTTTCATTAATGGGTACGTTTTCGCCCTCGAAAGTGAGCTTTGGTGGTGTGTACTGATGTCTGTGTGAAAATGTTTGTTGGATGGTCTTCGTAGCGTTGAATGTAATTGCCCATTCTCGACCATATGTATTTGTGGATTTCGTTGAGGTCTTGTTGTAGTGATAGCTGTACGACGTCAATGTCTGCTGTCGTGTGCGAGGCGTAGATAGATTTGTCGTCAGCTAAAAAGAGAATGTCATTCTTTATTCGTCTTGAAAGTCCGTCGG